>NW_024545788.1:0-817 GCF_018152505.1 Drosophila elegans | reverse complement strand
ACTTTTGTATTTTTGTTCGTAAGGGCTTTTTGTATTAAATATGGTCATCAGTCTCTGATCAGCTTTCGTTGCGAGCAGACGCGTTTTCATTTCGTTATAACCCCGATTACGTGCTCTAGGGTGCAATGTTGCCGTTACGCATGTATGCGCAACTTCGCGGTTTTGAGGCGGTTCGACATTCTATTGCTTTTGTCATCGCAAATTCCACACTTCTTGTGTTAATTTGCCTGAAGAGGCAATAAAATTGCTACGCCGAATCTGTTATGGCAATGTGATAGCTGCGTAGTAGGTAATGATTCGCACTCAAAAACAGACAGAATCGTTAAAAGACTTCATGAACTTAAAATCCAATACTTGCACTTAAATACAAAGTTTCAATTCGCTTTTCCTGAATCTGTGGATGCCCCGGCTAATGTTAACACTCAACAAGCGGAAGAAGGAAAAGTTGCCAATAAAACTCCGGCATCATCTACTTTTCATCCATACCAATCCCGTTGTGTCAGACCATAACTCTCTAATTTGAAGGCTTTACGGTTGTTCGTGACAACAAGAAGCATATTATTAGTTCGGCGCTCGCTTGTGTGATCAACTTGCAGTATTGCCAGCAAAAGATTTTTGTATATTGGCGAATTCGCTGTTAACACAAAGCCAGAGGAGGCGCTGTGCAAGTTTGTTTCTGACAAGATTAAAAGTGAATTCTGACGGCATATCATGCTATTCAATAACAAAAAAAAGAGACGTAGATCTTAGCACAATGAAGTTCATTAACTTTAAGCTTGGAGTCCCGGAGCAGTATTATCAGACTGTCTTCAGCATT
>NW_024545787.1:0-8305 GCF_018152505.1 Drosophila elegans | reverse complement strand
ACATTGGGTGGGAAAACCATTGCGTACATCTACCCACCAAGCTTTCATCAAAAAACCCCAGTAATCGACGTCACTGGCTCTGAAACGTCATTATTGGTTCGTGCCTCATTTATAACTGCAGTTCTCAACTTCATCACCAACAACAAATGCAAGCTGGTTTTGTAAACCGCTCGCCCTCTACATCGTTCTGAAGAATGAAGGCGCGCAGCGCTAAACAACAATACGGCGCTCTCTTTCGCTCTCTCATCATCATGCAGCTTCATACACTCAGTCGCTCTTGACGGCTTTTTTTCTGATGTACCCAATGCATATGATAGGAGCACGCTTCTCATATTGGCGCTCTATCCATCTCCTGCTGCCTTGCTGCTTCGCTTTACTCGTGGATGGCTGAGCGATTGCATTTAGTTATCCCCTCTCTTGCACCTATATTTGCAACGAACATCGAAATCGGATACATTTTTTTTTTTTTTTTTTACATATGCATTTTATTTATTGAATCTTCTTATAAAATCTTAAATTAAAAAGGCTATATCTGACAGTCGAAGTTGACTGACGCGGGATGTAAGGGCTCTATTAACTATTGCTCTCTTCGGAGTTGCGCTCCCTTCACCTCCCGCTGCATCGGAGCATCGGCCGACGCTTGGATGGCTTACCGGTGTTTTTGGAGTTCCGCTCGCTTCCTCATGGTAGCCAACGGGAGGTTGGAAAATCTTACATTATTACGGACGCTTGTTCACTCCACAAGTTTATCTTCTGTTTCCTCACTTTGATGATGAGCTTTCCACATCGCGCGCCCAAAGGCACTCACCGACTCTGGAAGTATCTGCAAGTAGGTCTTCTACGATTGTGCGAATGGATTGCAACTATAACCTTCGTAATGATAATCTCCCCCTACCAATACGTATCCGGACTGGAATGTTGCGTACGGCTCTGAATGGCTTCTTTGGACTTGCGAGGCGAAGGCCGCCTGTGGGTTTACGATACCATTTCATGACTTCCGTCATGAAGCTATGGTAACGGTTTCAGAGAATTCATCAGACAAAAGAATTGGAAGAATTGCCTTAAAATTTACTTTCAAAACATATCTGGAATGAGAACCAAAACTAAGTCCGTCTTCATGAGCACTTCCAACAGCGGTTATGACATAAAATTATTGGTTGAAACCTGGCTCAGCCCACAACTCCAACTCCAATGAGTTCTTTGATACAAACTTATTCCATGTCTATCGCAAGGATAGAGACTTCAGCAGAATGAAGTGCGAGAGGGTGGAGGCGTCATCGTTGCTGTCCGCCGTACCTTCTCCTACTGCACAGCTGTACTTTCAAAGAAGGACTCTCTTCTTGACCAGTTGGCTATTGAGGTATCTGGATTGTCTGGGAAGACTGTAATAGTTGCTTCTTAATTCCCCCTGGAAGTGACTTTACGCTATATAGGATATGTCATTGCCAGCTAACATGCCAGCATAGATTACTCTGTTGGTCTCGTTGTGACAGGAAATTTTAATTTGGGATCTGTTGTATGGTCATGTGATCCGCAATCCCATGCTGTGGTGCCTGGCAATGTACACCAAACACATGAAATTATTGTCATCGATGATTGTTATAGTATGGGCCTCACCCAGATAAATTCTATTTTTAATGATTTGCATAGGCTGCTCGATTTTAATATTCATCAATTCTATTGTTAATTCCTCGGTAAGCCTTACTGAATTAAGTATTTCTAGTTGTTTGAATATTTGAATTTTATAATTTCTTACCAGTTGTTAACTTTATTCCAATGTATAATTTTAATCATTCCAGCTTGGTTACCGTAAGTGATTGCCTCACGTCTATGGATTGGGTTTCCTTACTATCAAATGCTTGTATTGAGACAAATTACAATAACTTTCTTGTCGCTTTAAAAAATATTCTTGGCAGGACTTGTTCAACCAAGATACGGGGTTCCTATAGGCTTCCTTGGCATTAAAAAGGTCTCCAGAAATATAAAAATCTAAAAAATAAGTTCTACAAACGGTTCATTAGATCGGGTAATCCATTGGATCGTGATAGATATAGGCAATATAAGCGGAAATATGAGTTTCTTAATAAATTTCTATATAATCAATACATTTCCGGCATTGAAAATAGTTTGAAGTCAAATCTAAATGTGTTCTGGCGTTGTATTAACTCAAAGAAATCGTATTCTTCCATACCGTCAACTGTGTCATATAACAATACTACCGCTAATTCTGGGACAAATATTGCGAACTTATTTCCTTCCTTTTTTCGGCCAATTTTGAGCCTGCTTGTGACTGGAATGACCAGCAAATTCTAAATAACATTCCAGAAATTTGTAATATTGGTTGCATTAAAATAAATGATGTGGACTTTTTGAAGCTATTTCGCAATTTGACGACTCCATTAAGCCTGACATAGATGGAGTTTCCACATTTTTTCTTAAAAAATTTTATCACAGTCTTCTTCATCCCCTTAAGATGATCTTTTCGTCTTCGCTACTTCAGGGTAAATTTATTTCTAGATGGAAAATTGCCAAAATTGTACCGGTTCATAAAGGCGTAAGCAAGTCTGAGATCTGAGGAAAATAAGCAATGTTGCAAAGCTATTCGAGAGTATTGTAGTTAAAAAATTATCCTTTCTGATACGTACTTATATTGACCCTAATCAGCACGGGTTCACGGCTCTTTTCTAAATTGGATTTCTTCTTATTTGGCAAACCGATCCTATCATGTTGAAGTCAACGGGCTTGTTTCCAACTTCTTTGAAGTAACCTCTGGTCTTCCCTCAAGGCAGTTCTCTTGACCCTTTGCTCCATTATTTGCATTAATGATATTTGTTTCTGCATTCAATCCGCCAAGTATCTTCTTTATGCGGATGACCTTAAAATGTACATGCCAGTGAATTCCTTAAATGACAGTTATTTGCTACAATCGGACTTGAACAAAATCAGTTAATGGTGTATTCAGAACAATTTACTTCTCCAACCTAAATAAATGTTATGTTGTTCGATAAAGTAAATGTATCTTAAATATTCTGTCTACATATGTTATTAATAACCATTCACTCTCTGCACTTACTGAGATTGTGGATCTTGGGGTCCTCTTCGACACTAAATTTTTGTTTATTAACCATATAAAACTGTTCTGCCGAAGGCATATGCAATGTTCGGATTTGTCAAAAGAAACACTATACTTTTTAAGGACCCATACTCACGACTGACAGTGCTCAGCATTTGTGCGTTCATGAGTGGAATATGCTTCCTTTATTTGGTACCCGTTAAGTGTTGTTCATATCAAATAGAATTGAGAGGCTGCAGAAAAAATACCTAAAATTTGCACTTCAGCCGTTAAACTTTTCGGAACCTTTGCCAGCTTACTCTAGCCTACTATATACCTGCAGTCTAGAAGATCGGCGTTCGATAGCGATCTTGCTCTTTATCAATGATGTTATAATTGGTAATATTCAAATATCCCTGCCAGGAGTCTCCGTACCGTCATCCCATTTTTTGAAAGTGCTGCGAGGACTGACTTGGAGAAACTAGCCAATCTTAAGAACTTAAAAACTTTTTAACTCGATTGGTTTGGGGATCAAAGGAGGATGTGCTAGGCAATTACTTAGGGAATATTTTGTAAATAATACTTAGTTTCCAGTTAAGTTAGCTGATAGCCAGATATGGATTGGCGAATAAATAAATAAATATGATAATATTTAATTATATTAAACACTACTCTTTTATAAATTGGAAAAGTTTTTTTATTTAGATAAATTCCCTTTTATGTAATAGGATGCTGCTCCAGTATCAATTAAAACCTTTAATTCTTTTTTTTGAATTTATTATCTGTTCTCTTTAAGTACGGTAATCATACTTCGGGTTCTGATCTAAAAAATGATCCATTTCTATGTTATTTACTCTCATTTATTTTCGACTGAACCAGTTTGTTCTCGTTTTAATGGTGGATTTGGTTCAGACTGTTTGTTCTGACCGGCGCTAGTATTTACTTTTTGCGCTTGGTTTTGATTATAGTTATTTCTTGGTTAATACTTAATATAATTTTGTTTCTTGTTATTACCTCTATTAAAATTGTTATTCGGACGATTTGATATTGGATAGATTCAACAATTTCCATGGGTACGGGAGTAGGCTGTACCTGATTATTATTAGACTTCCAATTACATCCCAACTGATTATTATTATTTGTCCCCATTGGTTGTTATTGTTGTGTCCCCACTGGTTGTTACTATTTTGTCCCTGATTCCACTGGTTATTATTAACTTGTTGTGGAGATCTTTGATTATATCTAAAGTAATTTGAATTGTTATTGTTAGATGTCTTTTGAATAAAACTAATATTATTTTGCGGTGGTTCGTTATTATAATTTGAGTTATAATTTCTATAACTCAATCTATGAAATATGAGCGAATTTTTTCTCATATTATTGATTTCCATCTCCTGTTCAAACGCCATTGCATTTGGCAAGTCCTCGTTGGGTTCATGGAATACAGAGTCGAAGATATTGGGCCGTTTAGGCCAGTTATGACAATGTCGGTGCACTCTGTCTATGTCTATTATAATTTCAGAAGCTATTCTGCCATATGTCATAATTGTTTTGTTTGTCAACAATGTAAGTTTCCTGTACACTTGGTTATAATACCCCATAACAGTTTGTTTGCCCTGGGTGGCCTGGTGGCTCTTGTTCAATTATATGTAGTGGTCGTCTATCGCTAAAAACCAGGCTGGCCGAATGGCATCAAAGTTTAATACTGTTCCTTGAATTGTTAAAGCATCATTGTTTGATGTATCTTCTTCCTTAATATTAATAATAGTGCGACAAATCGCTTACTTTTTCGAGTGTACTGGGTCATGGTGATCCGTACTGGTTCCCTCCAAATTACATATTTTTCTAGTTCTCCTTTAAATTAAGGGACTGATTTAATGATTTCATAAGATGTCTGACATTATATTGTATTGTCAACTTCTTCGATATCATAGTCTTCTACTTTGTTAACATCCGCTTTCAGTTCCTTTTTTTAACGTTTCAATTTCTAGTTTAAGGGGATTAACCTCGGTTAAAACAATCTGTTTTATTATATTCTGTGTCCATAAGACATGTTTTTGTAATTCTGTGCTTGCATTTTTACTTGTACCTGGCTCGTCGGCAGACTTCTTAAGCATTAACTAGCCAGATTTTCTCACGCAGACGACTTACGAGAGCTCGTGCAGGTATGACACATAGGATCTGACGAACTGTGAGCTTTTAGACAGCAACAACGGGAATTTGGCTTCGTACGGGAAAGGAGCATTCAATAACCGACCCCCAACTCGTAACAATGTCGAGGAGCACCAATGTAATTTATTTTCCTGAAGAAAAGGGTTTAACTTTTGAATATATGTTTCTACCGGTTTAATTTTCCGAATTTTACTTATGTCGTCCCTGAATTCGTGAAATTGGATAACTTCGACAATTTTATCAAAAGCGAAATCCAGTTCTCTTGGCGAAATACTTTTTTCAAAGGGCTTCGACACCTTTCTGCACCTTTGAATAAATCGAAAAACCCACACCAAAACTCTCAGAAGCTTCAGGTGCGACGAAAAGGACTCTATTTTCTGAAGCATATACTTTGGCTCTGGGCTGACTACGAGAGCTATTGCCGATTTGCGTAGCTCCATCGACATTACATCAGCCGGCAGTTCGAAATGTTTATTTACAGGCCAATTATTTTCTGAATCTAGCAAGAACGAAGGCCCACCGAACCAAATGGACGTTGTAAGCTCATCTACGTCACATCCTCGGGACACTATGTCTGCTGGGTTGACTTTTGTGGGAACGTGTCTCCAAATTGCTTTCTCCGACCACTCGTGAATTTCTGCAACCCGGTTCGAAACAAAAACCGAAAACGACGAGGGATGGGTTTTAATCCAGTGTAAAGTGATCTCGGAGTCTGTCCACAGGAAAACATTCTCAATGGGAGAGTTTAGCAATGGCCTGACACGATTACTATAGATCTGCTAAAGGTGAGCTCCTCACAGCTCAAGGGGGCAAAGTTTTCGCCTTGAGGGGACGGACAATAAAGACACTTCCAAACCCTCAACAGTTTGAGTCCGAACGTAGATGCACGCCCCATACGCTCGCATGGAAGCGTCAGCGAAACCATGTATTTGAATCAGGACTTGTGGATCTGTGTTGACGAATCGCGATACCTTAATTTTAGGCAGCTGCAGAAGGGTCGCTTTAAACGTCTCCCACGACGTGAGCAACTGCATCGATAGCGACTCGTTCCAATCTAATTTTCGAAGCCACAGTTCCTGCAACAACATCTTTGCCTTTGTGACCAAAGGACACAAGAGGCCAAGTGGGTCGAAAAGTCGAGCAGTCACCGACAAAATATTTCGTTTTGTCGTGCGAAGATCCAGGAAAGAGTCATCCAACCGAAATTGAAAGTAATCTTTAACCGGTAACCAAACCACGCCAAGGGTCTTGGTTACGTCTGAGTAACATTACAGCGCTATCAGATGCGGATAACTCTGGGCAGTTTAAAAACCACTTTGCCAATTCAAAGCCTGCCTCTTGCAAGACCTGAGAAACTTCGTCTCGAAGGCTTTGCAGGTCCTCAACGCATCCGGCGCCAGTCAACAAATCGTCAACATAAAAATCATTCTGAATAACCTTAAACACCGAATCGCCAAAAAGGGTGCTGGCGAAGTTCCATATGTAACGGTGTTCGACTTTAAGATTTTCAGGGACTCAGAAGGATCTTCGTCCACCATCACTTGGCGATACATATTTTTGACGTCGGCTGCAAGGGCAAACTTATGCAATCTAAACCGAAGCAGAGTCGAGTACAGCTCCTCTTGAATACCATCAAGATGTCATTCAACGCTACCTGCGTAGAAGTACGGCTCGATGCATCGAAAACTACTCTCAACTTAGTTGAAGTACTTTGTGGCCGTTAAAAGCATTGGTGCGGAATGAAATAGTGCGGAGCATTCTGAATTTTGTTATTGGTGGAGGACATGTGGCCCAGTGAAACATATTCCTCCATGAATTCAATATACATCTTCTTCAGCGAAGGGTCCTTTGACAATTTCCTTTCTAGCGACAAAAATCTACGTTTCGCAACTTCGTATGACGAACCAAGAGTATTTGGGTCAGATTTAAACGGCAAACGAACCGAAAATCTACCGGACGACAATCTTTGAGTATTTTTCTCAAAGTGTTGTGACAGAGTTGTTGCTCAGGAGTATGGACTTTAGCCTTGGGCGGCAAGTCCTCCACAGACCAAAATTTCTGCAGGGCTGTGTCAATTGACTCCAACACTTCCTCCTGGCAGTATAATCTAACTGTTCTTCCCATTTTCCTTTAGTTCCTACATCGACCTTGCTCAATACCAGATGTATTAAAATAGCATTAGTAATGCGTCTATCATCCACAATAGACAGCAAGGAGTCATACAAGGCTGTGACCGTGTCGATGAGGGTTCTCAAGGCTGTAGCTGAAGGCTGGGGAACTTTTTGCAAATTAAAAAGTGTCGATATGTTGTCAAAAAAAAATAAGACAATCATTATCGTACACCCGCTTCAGGATAGAAAGGCCTTGGGATAATTTTCCGCCGTGAAAAGGCCCTTACTGTTCCCAAAGCTAAACACGAAATTAAATGATTGAATTTTTCAATATCGTGTAAAGTGTCATCTTTGTCAACGAAAGTTTAGAAAAGGCTTACACAATTTTTAAATTCGGAGTGTTTTCCGCTGTTGGGAGAGCAACGCTCGGCAGACGGCATTGAGGCGGGCGATTTGCTGGCGGATCGGATTTCTCGATATTATTTTGTTTGCACTTATTTAAAATTGAAATCAGCAATGACTTTGTCATTACGGCCCCTTCCAACTCTTCGTGGTATACGTCTTTTGTATCTTTCACTTCTATTTGGTTTTGAAAAGGGAAGCATTTTTCAATGCGTATTTAGAATCTAATCGAACTCAAGCTCGACCGATTTACTGATAATTTAGCTTCTTTATGGCGATAAGTTCGGTTAATTCTTTTCATGCAAAACTTCTCGTTGGTGCTAAGCCTTCGATATTCTTTGTTGCCATTGCGTTTATTTGTATTTAATTTGTTGGTATCGAAGAGGTGTTAAATATTTATTTTTATTAAATTATTTTTTTGTTAAATAATATAATAAAAAATCAACGAGTAATATACCGACGACACACGGTGTAAGGGAGCTAAGTGCCGAGAGAATTACAGCGAAAAATCCTAAATAGGGTTTTTATATTTTTATGTAAACCCTGCGACAGTATACTGCCGCACGCA
>NW_024545786.1:0-6093 GCF_018152505.1 Drosophila elegans | reverse complement strand
ATCAGAATTTCTAAGGCAGTTGTAGAACAGGTCCTCATTGCCCCTGTCATGCATACGCAGGGAAGTCTTTGCAGCTTTCCTAGCTTGTTTTGCATGCTGGTGAGCAACTCGTTTTGCCCCATGCAAGTGCTCCGTAGAAGTGAGGATTGGTCTCACGATCATTAAGTATAGCCATCATTTTATCTGAGGCCTAGTTCCCCAGGATTTCCCAGCAATTTTCGACAGGTATAGAGTGCTCTGTAACACTTTTCCAATGTCTTTGGACATGGGGAAGCGAGGTTCAGCTTACTATCCAGAGTGATTCCTAGATATTTAACCTCTCGGCTAGTTTCTATAGGAGTTCCTAGCAGTGAGATTTGTCTCATTTTTCTGTAGTTTGTACTTCCTTGTGAAGGGAACGATGACTGTCTGGCCAGAGAAATAATTTGAGTCCAACCTCCCTGCATCAGTCTAGCGTTGTCTTTAGTCCGAGTTGGACGATGTCACAGAGTGTCGCTTCAAATTTGCCCCTGGCTGATTATCACGATGTCATCGGCGTATCCCTGACATTGGATTCCTTTTTCAGCAAGTTTGCTGGGAACTCATCTACAAGCAGACTCCATTGCAAAGGGGAAGTACTCCTCCTTGCGGGCAGCCTCTGCTGGTTGCAATTTCCGCTATTCGAGCCCAGCGTACATGTTCCTTTGTATGCATGCTGTGTGTTTTGCAGCGGACAGTCTCTGAAAACTGTTCTTCTGATGCTGTACTCTACCAGTTTTTCCAACGTTTTAAGACAAAACGAAGTTAAGCTGAAGGACTTTGGCTGGTGATGTCTTTCTTCCCGATCTTGGGGATGAAGACCACCCTAGCGCTGCACCATGCACTTGGGATGTACCCAAAGGCTAGGCTGCTCACCATTAGTCTTCTTAGGCGGGTTAGGAGTAGTTCCTGCCCCTGCTGTAAGAAAGCTGGAGAGATGCATGTCTAATCCCGGTGATTTAAATGGTTGGAAGGTTCCAATAGCCCATTTGGGTTTCTCGGGCGTAACTATAGACTTGGCTGCTGCCCAGTCACTAGCTACTGCCCTAGGGGTTTTATGTTGATCACGCATTATGTTTCCCGTAGTGGGAGTACTCCCCGGGAAATGCGTGTCAAATAGCAATTCTAATTTCTCCCGATCCATGGAGGTGAAGGTGTTATTCCCTTTCCTCAGGGCTAATTTCGGTGAGAAATTTTTTAGAATGCTCAGCTAGTAAACTGTACTCCATTGTCCTTTGTTCACCTTTGGGGCTCCGAAAGCGATGATTCTGTCTCGGAATTTATTTTGTAGTGATTCTGCTGTTGCCGTTCGCATTGTCACCCATTCTGTCTACTTTTAAAATCTATCTATCAGCACTAGCAGCATCTAGTTACCTTGCTTCGATCTTGGCAATGGTCTAACAAAGTCTGCGTATACTGCTGTTCATAGTTCTTCGGGTATCTGGAGTCAGCAACTTCCCAGCTGCATCTTGTTAGGTTTGTATTTAAGGCACATCTCGCATTTTCGTACGTGTGTTCGGGCGTCCCCATGCATTCCTGGTCAGTAATATCGAGCCGCCAGCTTTGCTATCGTTTTCCGACTTCCCACGTGTCCAGCGGCTGGTGAGACGTTCCTTCCGGACGGTTCCCGTCAGCCACCGTGGGACACAAAGCTTCCATGCTGCCACGTCTACGCTGCCTGCTCTGTGCGGGATATGCCTCCCTCCATGAGGTAGTCCGGAAACTTCTGTGGCTGTGTGTTGATTTTCTCACACATTTATTTGACCCAGCTGCATGCTCCCTGTGTGTCCGGAGCTGTCTCGACAGTGCATCAGCGACAACGTTAAACTTCCTGTACGGTATTTCAAAATCTTACTGCTGCAGCTCCATGGCCAACTTCGCTAACCTTCCTTAGTGACTTTCGATGCTGTTCAACCATTTAAGCGCCATATGGTCCGTTCCAAATATGGTTTGAGCTTCCGGATTGCTGGTTGAATAGTTCTTTTCCGCTCCATTCAGGGTCTGGCTTGAATACGAAATGACCGCTTTCTGTTTCCTGCGTCAGGACTGCCCCTATACCATAATCGCTTGCGTCTGTCTGCAGTACGAAGGGGTTATCGAAATCTGGGCATGCCAGTACAGGTTCGGCCATTAGCCTTGCCTTTACCTCCTCGAATGCCTGCTGTTGATTTGTAGTCCATGTCCATTTCGTGCCTTTCCGCAATATATTATCATCGTCGAAAAACTTCTCTCAGGTTCCTTCTGTATGCGTGTGGTGACACCTCCGGTCCAATAACCTGATCCAGTGCTCTCTGGAAAGTTGCCGAGGCGGAGTGTAAGCCAAATGGCGTTAATGTAATGTAAACCAAATGACCGTGATGGATTTGGCATTGATCTGTCTAAAGTCGACACAAAGCCTCCACTGACCTGACTTTTTCTTCACCATGACAATCGGGGAGCTGTACGGACTTCTCGAGTGTTCTATGCATCCCCTGCTCCAGCAACTCGTCGACTTTCGCATTGACTTCCCCTTGAACCTTTGGATTTTTTCGGGTAGTATCCCTGTTTGATTGGTTTGTCGTCCTTCATGGTGATTCGATGCTCGGCTATGTTGGATGTTCCTCGCATTCCTCAGGGGTGGTTTGCACGACTGCCACGGACAATTTTTTCCTCTAACCACCCGTTGTGCCTTCTCCTTTCTGGGATCACCACTGTATGTCCGGCACACCTTATTTCGGCGCCGACTCCTGTGAGGAAATTCCATTCTAGCACCAGCGAGTCTACCACTCCTGGTAGGATCAGCAGGCTTATGGCAATCGATTATTGCCAAACTCGATCTCTACCTCGTTCTTGCTTTTTATTGACTCCGCACGGCTCTGCTCCTTGCTGACGTTAATTCGATTTGTTCTTTACTCGCATTGGTACTTATTAACTTTCACTAATGATAACTGCTCGATGATTGACTGATCCCGCTTCCAGCGTCCGGCCTGCTTATTTATTCTCGGTGGCTCCTTGCCACCTGGTCCAAAGTCCACGGTTTTACCGTTCGACCTTTCGCCCTCTACGCACGGCATCAATATCAGGGTCCGAAGTCCGGTGCCGTCCCGTTATTTCCTTTTGGACAAGGCCCTTCGCTGCTCCCTTATATTGCCGTCTCTCTCTGACTCTCTCTCTCCGCACTACCGTTACAACGGGCGAAGTCCCCGCGTAACTGGTAACTGGTAGGCCACTGCTTGCATGCGTTTACTCTGCCTGCTTTCTAACTTGTGGGGAGTTATTCAACTATATCATTATCTAAGTGTAAACATAACAAAAAGTGAACAAACCTTCGAAAGTCTTTTGAAGAAGCTAAGTAATTTAGTGGCGTAATACAAATCCGATATCTAGTAGAAAAACTTAAAAAAAAAAATCAATGGAATTACTTTAGCAAAACTCAGTAACAAAGATTTATACAATATTATAGGATCCATTTATAAATACTTATTCGGCACATTAGACCAATATGATAAAGATGAGATGGAAGAAAAAATGAATTATTTAGTAGACACTAGTGGTCAGAACACCGATTTGAACATGGTTATCGATGTCATAAATAATGGAATTGAGGTAATCAATAAATTAAGGGCAGACGCAGAAAGGGAACAACAAGCCAGCGTTTTAATATATAATTTACAACACTTTACAGAATATGTAGAAGATATTGAATTAGGGATGCAGCTGACAAGATAAGGTTTATTCACTCCAAAATTATTAAATCATGATTATTTGAAGAACGTGAACGCTGAGGAATTGTTGAAAATCAAAACCTCCACTTGGCTTAAAACAGACAGAAATGTAATTTTGATTCTTTTCCATATTCCTTTAGAGATAGTTAAATCTCCAGTTTTTGAAATTATTTCTTATCCCGATGAAAATAATAATATTTTAATATACAAAATATTTTCGACAAAATATTTAACAAAGAAATAGAAAACTTGTTTTTGACGAATGTATAAATGGAATAATTAAGCAAGAACATACTGAATGCAAATATACCAAAACATATAACAATTTTCAAATTAATTATGTTGAACCAAATATTTTGTTCACATGGAATATATCCCTAAAATATTATTAAATCAAAATTGTATTATTAAAGAAGTTTCTATAGTTGGAAATAACCTTGTTAAAATATGTAAAATCAAAGGAAGAAACACAAAAAAGTACAGAACATAGAGAATATAACTCTATGCACATGTCCACATGCCCACACACATACACAGTCTTAGTACCCCAATCATCCAATTTATTATATAATTGCAAATGTACCCAAACCTTAAATTAAACATCCAGTTTGTTCCCACACTTTCGGAACCTCAATGGTAAATTACCACGCGAATAAATTCCTAAGATTTTAGACTAAAAAATCAGCTGGTGCATTATCAATGAAAATTTGATAAAATCAACTCCACTCATAGAAAGCTCTAAAGCTCAAAACCGAGGTATGATCGTCAAAGACGTTTAAGTTCAGAAGTGAGTTCAGTTTGAGACTTGTCTTAAGACAGTTAGTGTTTTTCCAAGTAACAAATATTTGTTACCAGTTTAAAAATAAATTTTAAAAAAAATGTTTATATATTTAACGTATGGTTTGGAAATTTAATAATATATACATGAAATTAGTGAGTTGTTTTAAATTGGTAATATACATGATTATAGGTAAGTAAAGACATGGCGACTACAAGAAAGTGGAAAACATATTTGCTAAAATTTGAACGTAACAACTTTTGTTAAATTTTTTGCAAGATTACAGCTTGATTTCTACTCTATTTGCTGTTTTTTTTTTCTTTTTGAGCTTGAACTGCACTGTCAACATTTTTCGACCGTTGTCTCTTTGTGACCGACATTGTGCTTTTTTTTCAGCAATATAAGTATCATTGTATCTTTATACCTTTGCAGAGGGTGTAATATTATTTCAGTGAGAAGTTTGCAGTCCAGTGAAGGAGACATTTCTGACCCTATAGGGTGCTTTATAAAGCATATATATTCTTTATCAGCATCACTAGGAGAGTTAATTTAGTCAAGTCCATCTGTCCGTCAGTTTTTACGCAAACTAGTCTCTCAGTTTTAAAGCTATCTGCATGAAACTTTCCCAAAAGTTGTCTTTCTATTGCGGATGGTATATAAGTCGGAACGAGCTGGATCGGACGACTTTAGCATATAGCTCCCATGGGAACAATCGGAAAAATAAATAAATAACAAGAATGGAAGCAAACTTCGGCAAGCCGAATACCCTTGCAGCTATTGCAAAAACTAAGTACTCTTGAAAACATAAAAACAATGATTTACTTCCGTATATGTTTAGAAACATTGAAACTATGATGATTTGCAGCTTTATATTCGACAGTTCATATGGCAGCTATATGATATCGTTTTCCGATTTTAATAAAATTAAAATTCTAAGCTGTGTAAGGATGCTCTCTGGCTGGGGTACAGATCTCAGTCAGATCCAGAAGTCCTTTACAAGAAATTTGTAAATCACCGAAACATCGGACTAGAGAGTTTCATTCAACGAGTGAATGAGTCATTTGGGGGGTCACGCCGAAGGTTCTCATGGACGCCGGTAGAGAGAGTGTCCGAGTTGATCGCGCCGTATCTTACTCCGGAGTCAAAAATGCAACGGGCTGGACCTTGGGGCGAGGCCAAGCCAGGCGAACGATTTCACGAGGGTCGGAACACCGGATGATGGTTACTTCCGCGATTGGGGCACGTAAGTCGTTTTCCGCGTGTCGGAGGCCAAAAATCCACCGAGCTGGACCTTCGGGCGAGGCCAAGCCGGGCAGAATTTTTCGGACGTGGGATTGAAAGGAAAAGGATGGCGGTATGATTGACCAGTCGGGAATGATGTCCGCGCGCAGGTCACATCCACTACGAGGAGGAAAGCTAGGGTACTAGACCAGACGGGCCGGGTGTCCGCGTGCCGGTCGCATGCGCTACAAGGGGGGGAAACTAAGATCCTAGACCAGACGGGACGGGTGTCCACGTGAAAATTAAATTTATCACTAGTAATATTGTTAAAAAAATATATTTTTTTTTTTTTGTAACTTGCTGTTAAACCTT
>NW_024545785.1:0-1437 GCF_018152505.1 Drosophila elegans | reverse complement strand
ATAAAAGCCAAGATTATAAGAATAATATAAGAAGGAGGTGGCAACGCGAGATTTGTGTTTGGGGCATATATATGTAGCAAAGTGTGATGAGGGAATTTAACACTTACACCTGTTCGATTTTGCATTTTTTTTGACAGTGTATCTCTTTCTAAACAGTTAATGCATAAGGGTGCTCTTTAGCGAAATCGAATCTTTGCTGAACTGTCAGGGCTGCGAAGGAAGCGCAGTTTCCAATCTGAGGAAAAGAGTTGCACAGCATGATTGAACAGAGTCGTTCCTGGCAGCGACAAAGAAAACTCCTATTTCCATTCATCTTAGGGTTAGATTGGGCCTGCGAACAGTTTTAGGCTTGGAAGCTTCTTCTGCTACCATGTGTTGGTAACGCCTGTTGAGGACGCTCACATTCGCTCCAAAGTGGAAGCGAAGTATAATCTAACTGTTCTTCCCATTTTCTTTTAGTTCCTGCATCGACCTTGCTCATTACCAGATGTACTAAATGGCATTAGTAATGCGTCTATCATCCCCCAATAGACAGCAATGAGTCATACAAGGCTGTGACCGTGTCGATGAGGGTTCTCAAGGCTGTAGCTGAAGGCTGGGAAATTTTTTGCAAATTAAAAAGTGTCGATATGTTGTCAAAAAATAAGACAATCATTATCGTACACCCGCTTCAGGCTAGCAAGGGCTTTAGGATAATTTTCCGCAGTGACTTGAAGGCCCTAATTGTTCCTAAAGCGTCTCCAGCTAAACACGAAATTAAATGATTGAATTTTTCAATATCGTGTAAAGTGGCCTCTTTGTCTTATAAAATTTTGAAATTCGGAGTGTTTTCCGCTAAAAGTTGGGAGAGCAACGCTCGGCAGACGGCATTGAGGCGGGCGATTTGCTGGCGGAGCGGATTTCTCGATATTATTTTGTTTGGACTTATTTAAAAAGTGAAATCAGCAATGACTTTGTCATTACGGCCCTCTCTTCCAACTCTTCGCGGTATACATCTTTTTTGTATCTTTCACTTCTATTTGGTTTTGCAAAAGTGAAGCATTTTCAATGTGCGTATTTAGAATCTCTAATCGACACTCAAGCTCGACCGGATTTATAGATCATTTAGCTTCGATAAGTTCGGTTAATACTTTTCATGCAGACATCTCGTTGATGTTTAAGCTCTTCGATATCCTTAGTTGCCATTGCGTTTATTTGTATTTATTTGGTTGGTATCGAAGAGGTGTTAAATATTTATTTTTATTAAATTATTTTTTAATAAAAAATAATAAAATTTTATTATTAAATAATAAAATAAAAAATCAACGAGTATTATACCGATCGCACACGGTGTAAGGGAGCTAAGTGCCGAGAGAATTACGGCGAAAAATCTAAATGGGGTTTTTATATTTTTTTTTTATATAAACCCTGCGACAGTATGGGTTGCACGCACGCACT
>NW_024545784.1:0-20158 GCF_018152505.1 Drosophila elegans | reverse complement strand
ATTTTGTATTTATTTCGCCCCGAATGTCAGTTCTAAAAGGAATTTGTAGGTTCATTTTAGAGTTTTCCTCTTCAATTATGTCAATTATTCTTTCCTCCAAATCTTCTACTTGATTTGAATTTAAAAATTAATATTGTTCATTTTTTTTCACAATCTTTTGATCCCAAAGTTGTTACTTTTTTATTGACGGATGGTTCGACGTCGACGCGTTGAGGGTTTTGTGTTCCCAAACGTTTTAACTTTTTGTTGACGAAAAATTCTTCGTCGGCGTGTTCATGATTTTTTTGTCCCAAACTATATAATTTTTTTTTGTTGACGGATTTTATTACGTCGGCGTTT
Source organism: Drosophila elegans (assembly GCF_018152505.1). Classification (NCBI taxonomy): domain Eukaryota; kingdom Metazoa; phylum Arthropoda; class Insecta; order Diptera; family Drosophilidae; genus Drosophila; species Drosophila elegans. The sequence goes on along the minus strand of NW_024545784.1, from coordinate 19,819 downwards.
TCAGGATTTTTGGATCCCAAACTATACATTTTTTTTGTTGACGGATTATTCTACGTCGGCGTGTTTGAGGATTTTTAGATTCAAAACTATTTGATTTTTTGTTTACGGATAATTCTACGTCGGCTTGCTCAGGATTTTGTGATCCCAAGCTAATTAAACTTTGTTCCACCATTTGTGATTCTGTTTTTTATACTACTTTGCTCTCCAAGGTATTTTTATACCCTTGCAGAGGGTATTATAATTTCAGTCAGAAGTTTGCAACGCAGTGAAGGAGACATTTCCGACCCTATAAAGTATATATATTCTTGGTCAGCATCACTAGTAGAGTCGATCTAGCCATGTCCGTCTTTCCGTCTGTCCGTCAGTCCGTTTCTACGCAAACTAGTCTGTCAATTTTAAAGCTATCTACATGGAACTCGTAAAAGCTGTCTTTCTATTGCAGGTAGTATATAAGTCGGAACGAGCCGGATCGGACGACTATAGCATATAGCTCCCATAGGAACAATCGAAAAAATAAATTTAAAAAAAATTGTTACTTTGCTGTTTCTTAATTTTTTTTTAGTTCTTCGACATATAGTAATGGTTAAATATTTTAGAGCTACGTTTTAAATTTCATCAAAATCGGACGACTACATCATATAGATCCCATAGGAACAATCGGAAAAAAAATAAAAAAAATTATAACTTTCCTGTTTTTTAATCTTTTTTTAGTTCTTCGACGTATAGTAATGCTTAAATATTTCAAAATTATGGTTTAAATTTCATCAAATTCGGACGACTATATCATATAGCTCCCATGTATATTTTCTGCTTTGTGATTTTTTTTTAAATTCTTTTGACTTATTAATAATTTGACAAAGTTCAGAATTACGCTTTAATTTTATTAAAATCGGAAAACGATATTATATAATTGCCTTAGGAACTATCGAATAATTAAGTTGCAAACCATCATATCTTCAATGTTTTTAAGCATATATGCGTATATAATTGATAATTTTAATGTTTTCAAGAACATTTAATTTTTGCAATAGCTGCAAGGGTATATAAACTTCGTCTTCCCGAAGTTTGCTTCCTTTCTTGTTTTAATTAATTTTCTTTTTTAATTGTGTTTTTGTTTATTATGCTTTTATTATTATTTTTGGTTTATTATTCTTTTTTTATTTTGTATATATTACCAGCTATTAAAATGCTAATGCTATACTGCATTAATTGATTTCCATTTAAATTTTTAAATCATGATCACTGTCACAATGTTGGGTGTCGTCGATTTGTTGTGGATGTTTTAATTATTCCACTTAAAATGGTTGGGTTTTTTGCGGCGCATATTCCGTTTTCAAAATAACTATTTATAATTAATATTTTTTAAGAACTTTTTAAGCACCGCCCCACGTTGGGCGCCAATTAAGTTTGTCACTGGTAAGTTTGTTAAACAAAAACTTTTTTTTATGTTATATAACTTGGTGTTAAACCTTTTCTTATTCAGTCATTCGAATTCTTTACTTCCGATCTCTTTCTCGATCCAAAATGGACTGCCGGCTTAATTTAAAATCTTCTCCAACGAACCTCGGCCAGAAGCTTTTCTTTGAGCTTCAAGAACTTCATGGAATCGTATTGTGAAATTCAAATATGCTGACCGATGCAATTTGTTGACTGCCAATTGACTGGCCTTCGAGTGGAAGCTTATGTTTACTTTAAGTTTGGTTTGTTTATCTTGGTAGGGAAACCAAGAGCGGACTCCAAAGCCAACGGCATGGGAAAAGACAAAGGCAAAGGCAAAGATAGCTTAAATTGAATTTTGAAAATTGTTTATTAATTCCATAGCGGCCCGGTTTCACTTCTAAAATGGATCGTCCCGATTCATTATGAATTTCTTTTAATCGTTCTCTTAGTTTTGATAAAAAAAACATTGGTCTTGGTTTGTATCTTTTTCTTTAAAAGTTTCTTCTTGTCTTGTATTTTCTTCTTTTAAAATTTCTTCTTGGCTTGTATTTTCTTCTTTTACAATTTTTTCTTGGTTTGTACTGATTTCTAGTTCTGGCCGTTGTTTTTTGGTTACAAAAATAAAATTTTCGTATTTTATATAAAGTATAAATATTAAAAATATAATTATAAAATTTAATAATATCAAGGAAATTGATATTTTGGTGCTATTAATTTTTATAAATGGATTGAAAATGTTTATATTCTCAAGAGTTAGCTCCGAATTATTTGAAGCAATATATTCGGAAATGTCATAATTTATGAATTTATGCTGAGCCATAGTTTTTTTTTTTCGCTGTTAATGTATTATTGTTAATGTATTGTTGTTATTTATATTGATTGAGTCATTGAACAAAATTGAATATGAACCTTTTAATTGAGTGTTGCCTACTATATTTGTTCCTGTTTTTAAAATGGCACCATCATGTAAGACATCTATTTTATTATTAATTTTTTCTTATTTTAGAGCAGTTGGCTTTTTCGCCGTTTAATAATTTTATAAAACAATTAGTTTCAAAACTCAATTTACAATAGTTGTTAAACATTACTTTCTTAAAATTAGTCATTAGGTAATATTTGTTTTTGCAATTGGCAACTTCATTATTTATTAATAATTTTCCATCGGATTTTGCAATAGCTCTTGTTTTGTAAAGGTCACATTCCCATTTTATCATGGGAATTTAATGTAAACTACAAGTAAATCATTATTTAATACAATTTTAAAGTTGATATGTCCATTAGGTCAGATAATACTAAAGATTTTTTTTCATGATTGTAAATTTCTTTAATTTCATTCTCGTTTAAAATTTTTGTATTAAAAATTTGTGCTTTTGCTAAATTTTGTAAGTCAAATGTGAGTAACCGCAAACGATGTTTTCGTAAAATTGTTTCCTCGTTGAAAACTACATTTTTAAACTTTCAGTAAGATATTTTACTTCATTAAATAATTTTGAATTTATTGTGAATTGATTGTTGTTGTTTTCAATTAGGCTGTCTATTTTGTTCTAAACCGTTATAAAATCATCATGATCAGGAGTACCTGTTATCCATTTTCATTTCCATGTTATCCTATTTCATTAATTCCTCTTTTTGTCTTATTGTTATTATTTCTGATAAAGTTAATTTGATGAGTTCCCATTCTATGTCTGGTTTTCAAGTTTTGTTCAAAGATCTTGTTTCCGTGTTAATTATTTCTTCATAAAAACTTAAATTAGATATGTGAAATAAATCTGCGTATGAATCGTACGTCAATAAGTCTTTATTGTATTAGTATTCGTGACTTGTATAGTCAATTATTTCAGAACTTGATAAAAGTATTAGGTTGAGTATAAAAACTGAAAAAACATTTATCTGAAAAAATTATAAAAAATTGTTGTTCATATTACAATTTTATATTATCTTTATGAATAATCCTATTTCTATTGTTGATTAGTATTTTGTTACGCAAATTTTCCTTTACAATCATGATCAATTTTATTAAAAAGGATATCAAATGGTTTTTCATATTATATAATATTTTTGAGCGGCTTTAATAACTATTTGGGAATAATTAGTTAAATTAAGCTCCTCTTTTATGCAGCGAGCTATTTCTGTTAGTGTCGAGTGTGCCCTTTCAACTTGTCCGTTTGAAGTAACTACATATGTCTTGGGTCTGCGTAATGTAAAGTAATTCCACACCTTTGTGCAAATGATTTAAATTGGGCCGAGGTAAAACTAGGGTCGTTAATGGTCATAATTAATTTTGCTTGGGGAAATTGTTGAAGTTACCTTAATTTCAATGTTTAACTTATTTTGAAATTTCTTTTAGATCGTGGTATATTGAATACGCGTCTATATATATATGTAAATTTTTTGTATATATATGTAAATTGTCTCCTTCTTTAGTTGGAGTAGAAGCCTGTTATATTTATTTTCATTACAAATCACACAATAATTGATATATTCTTTCAATTTTTTAAATAAGTTTGGCCAATAATATAACCTACTGAATTGTTTATAATTTTCATCTAGGTCCCTATGAGCTCGACTGAGTGTTTATTCTATTATTATGACTTTATCTTCATCGTTTTCTATGACTTGAAGAAAGATTCTCGTAAAAAGTGTAACGCTTGTGGCAGGTAAATCGATGGGCAGTGCCATCTATGAGGCAAAAACCGAAAGTGTCGCCATCTAGGGGTCAGTTGGGTGCCGCGATTGGGGTAAGAATTTTCGGAGACGAAGAGGCAACAGAGTCAATTGTCATGATCCCGGAAAACGGAGAGTTATTCCATGGGGGCTAACTTAGCTTCCCGCCCAGAGCCACGAGCTGCTGGCTTTCTTTCCCTTTTCGGCAGCCATCGAGTGCGGTTTAGTTCAATTTGGCCTTGTGTAAAAGTGACGGGTAGAATTTCCGGATTAGATATAGCGCTAAATCCTGTTTATGGGTTTGGCGCTTGGTATCCGATATTGGATCCGGCCGTTGCTGTAGAGGGAACAATTCCTCAAGTCCCCAAAAAGAAGAGCGAAAGTTATCCGACGGGGGAGGGAAATTATCGTCGCATAAAGGGGTCTCAAAGGCCTAAGAGTTCCCTGAGATAATTATTTAATCAGCCTAAGTCGCTGAGAGCGGAGTTAGGATAAAGAGAGGGCAAAAGAGTCAAAAGAACTCGAGATGTAACACCTGCCCAAATTGCACATAATATTTATATTCCCTCTTCATCATCTTCGTTATCTCCCGTCTGCGAGCGAAACTTAGCGAAGCTCAGCTTGGCAGGCAGTTTTTCGGCGCGCTGATCTAGGTTAGACGCTTCGGTCCACGGTCGGACGAAAATTCAATTTAACTCGGCGTATAACAATGCGGAATAATTGTTAAGTCGCCGCACGGAATGTAAGGCAGTTCAGAAAGCCAAAGATCGGTCGGAGTTTGCTGAAAGTGGATAGTTTATAAGCTATTTTATAAGTTTTTTTTTCCTTTTTTTTTGTGGTCTAGGTTATGTGAAATAAGCCAGTGAGAGTGAAAGAGTAAGAAAAAAAGAAGGAAAAGAAGAGGAAAGTGCAGTGATGGTTAGAAGGCCAGAAAGGCTTTAATAATGAATAACTAGAAGCACGAATTGCTTTAGGAATAATTTATTTTAAATTTTTTTTTGGGTGGACAAACAAGCCAATGTGTTAAAAAAGAAGGAAGGAACTGCAACAAAAAAAGAAGAGGAAAAAATTTTGCTGTTGTTTTGCACAGTGGGCTTGCAGTGTATATATGTATAAAGAAATTTGAATTTTCAGCCTAAGGTGCACTTACGGAAGCGCTTTCGTCGGTGGATCTCCGGAATGTTGGTGAGTCAGATATCACGTTTTATTAATATGTCTTTGTAAAATATATATATCAAATGAATCAGTTCGAATAATCCATAAAGGAGATGAAAAAAAAAGGGAGCGGATTTACCATCTCTCTTGTCTCTCGAATTTTTGAGTGAGATGAATTTCGAAATAAGAAATAAACCACTCAATTTGAATTCGCCGTGCGCTCTTCACTGCAATTTTCTGCCATTTCCGTATTCTCGCTCTCGAATAATATTTTTTTTTGATTTTATTTCGTATTATATCTTACTGCGAAGGTTAATTTAATAATTCAATTGTATTGCATGTATTTATGTTCTCATTTAATATCTTTTCAATATGTTCTCTAATTTTAAGAATTTTATTTAGGTTTTAAATACACTTTATAATGATTAGCTAAATTGTATTTTTGTTTGCCTTCGACTAGGATGAGTCCCCGCTAAAACCCGAATCAGTAGAAGGGGCCGTTCGATAATATGATGGGAAGTTTTCGGTAAAGAACGGCCAAGGCAGGGAGGGCAAATTTGGTTCCGTTAGAACACCCGAGGAACTTTAGGAATTCCATGAGTAAAATAACTATCCCTCTTCGTGCTGGCGCGGATTCACATGAATTCTCCTACCCCATACCTCTTGTCGCTGCACGCGAAAATTCGATAAAATTTTAGAATTTACTGGCTCGTGACGACGGACAAGATCACCACCCCAAATAGCCGACAAGGAGCAGCTGGACCATCGCGCGTGCGTCCTTATCGTCATGCAACAACATCATAGCCACGTACTCGTTACAAAAGAAATTGGTCAATGAAATTATTTTTTAAGGGTAATTCAATGCGATATAAGTTTTCTAATTTACAATGAATTCCTACCGTAATGTTTGGTGGAATATACTATTTTAAAATAGTTATTACATTTTCTGGTGTGTCATATTCATATTCAATTCCTGCCAAAAACTTCCAGTGGCTCATTATTGTAATCCTCCCCGTTATTAATAACAGTTGTTGCTTAAACAGATTTAACAGGTTTACGGGTCTCTTGTATTACATTTTCAAAACTACTTTCAGCAGAATGCTGTGGGTTTTAATCTGAGTCTGACTCTTTTGTTTGTTCTACATCACTGTTTGCAATGTTATTTATTTGTATTCGAGATAATGCATCTATCGGCTACAACATTTGTTCTACCGGGTTTATATATTATTTTGGGATTTTTATCCGAAACAGTGAAAGACAAAGATTGATGGTCCGTTTGGATTTCTATACCAATTACTCCATACAAATAGTTTCTCAAATTTTTAAGTTCCATACTATGGCTAGCATTTCCTTTTTGTTTGTGGCATAAAGTTTCTCGGTTTTATTAAATGTTTTAGAAATAAAAGTCATTGGTTGATTATCCTGTGATAATACCGCCCCGATAGCTACGTCTGCTGCGTCCGTTGTCAAAGTGAATTTTTTACTTAATCTGGTTGAACTAGTTCAACTTGTGCTATTAGATTCTCTTTTAATTCGTTAAAAGCTTGTATAGCTGAATCGTCCAACTGTAGATATTCTTTTGTAAATATTTCCATTTTCCCCCTCCTAAATATTTTGTAAGAGGTTTAGCAATTTTTGCATAATTACGGACAAATTTTCGGTAATAACCAGTTAGGCCTAGAAAACCTTGAAATTGTGGAATTTTTTTGGGATCTGTTTTGATTAATTAAAAGAAACAATGTTACCAAGAAAGGAGCTTCCTAATTTAAAGAATTTAGATTTTGAGAGAAATTTTCATATTTGCTCTTTGTAAGACGCCTATTATTTGAGTTAAATCTGAGAAATGTTGCTCGATTGTGTTTCAAAAAATTATAATATCGTTTTTTCTACTTGTTCTCTGAAAATATCATCCATTGCTCGCTGGGAAATTCTGGGCGCATTTTTTTAACCCGGAAGACATGCGTAAAAATTCAAATTTTCAGTTGTTAATAAGAAAAGATGTTTTTTCAATATCTGAATCTTTCATTAGAAATTGACGGAATCCTGATTCCAAATCAATTGTTAAAAATAATTTGCCTTTCCTAAGTTGGCTAATATATAATACATATATAAGTTAACACAGTTTCACAGCAACACGGAAGTTCCCAAGCCGACTAAAATAATGCATGATCAGCGACACCTACATCCCAAGCTTCGGTCAGCGCAATCAGCGCAATGCTTTCTGATGCAACGGCGGCTACCCAGACCATGCATGGGCAGCCGGGTCAGCACTTCTAGGGCATAGGGCTAGCTTTCATTATAAGAATTATTTAAGTACAATAGTTGTAGTTAGTTGAATTTTGAAAATAAACCGTGACAGTCAAAACTCGCAATTACCAAGTCCTCTCATTCGTACAGTACAGTGCGTCTTAAAATAAATCCTTAAACAGGACTTATAATTAATTGACAACCAACGCGTCGTAAGACCCTCGACCCGTGTTAAATAAAAAAACGCGTCGTAAGACCCTCGACCCGTGTAAAATAAAATAAACGCGATCGTAAGACCTTCGATTCAACATTAAAATAAAAACATAAAACAAATATTTAAAAAACGCGTTCGATTCGTAAAAAAAAAAGAAAAAACAACAACAAATCAACCAAATAAAAACAACCAGGAACGACTACAAGCGCGATACTGAATTAAAAGAAGGAAGACACCGACAGCGGCAACAACATTTAGTTTTATAATTAAATAAAAACCATGTAAGTAGAGTGTTCATTGATATTTCCACTATTAAAAAGTGATCTTCTAAGAGTCTCAGTCAAAAGTAAAACAAGTTCGGAAACCTTTTTTAGAAAAAATTAAATACGAAAGGAACAAAATTCTTTGTCCTTTGTGTTAAAATCATAAGAGCGTTAGAGAGATAGAGGAATTATTAGATAGATTTCAAAACCTAAATACCGCGGAAAGTTCACAACAAAATAGTACAAGCATGGCACTGACCAGTGAACAATTAAAATCCATTATAGAAGGCGCAGTTGCGAGCGCAATTGCCGCGCAAGAAAAGTGCTTTGAGATAAAATTACACGATGTTCAGAAGCGATTAGGTGGTGTAAATATCGGAACACCAGAAGTAGAAACGTATAAGGATGCCGAAATCATAATAGGTATCGCGTGCTGCGAAACGTTAGATATTATGAAGTCCCTGCCGGACTTTGAGGGAAAGAATGAGACATACGTCTCTTAGAGGAAAGTGGCGCATACCACCTATAAAGTATTTGAAAAATATGATGGTAGCTCCAAGCACTACCAAGCCTAGGCGTTCTCCGAAACAAAATAAAGGTTCTTTCTTCGTTCGACACCCCTTTAAATTTAAAAGCTATTATTAGCAGGCTTGACTTTACATACGCGGACAAACGACCGATATATTTAATAGAACAAGAGATGTCAACACTCCGTCAAGGAAACATGACACTTCTACAGTACTATGACGAAGTAGAGAAAAAAACTGACTCTGCTAATTATCAAAACAATTATGACCTACGACAACACGGTAGCTGCCTCACTGAACGAAAAATACAGAGCGGTTGCGCTACGAGTATTTATTTCGGGCAGAAGGAAGTCGCTTAGCGACGTTCTTTTTCGGCAAGACCAACCGATCTTCCTTCCGCTTTAGCATTAGCCCAAGAAGTAGACGCTAATCATGAGCGATACATGTTCGCACGTAGTTTTGCACGTAGCACGGAGGAAAAACACCAAAGGGCTGAACAAAGAAGTGCAACGACAGACGCTAAGTTTAACCCAAATGGTAAAAACCCCCACTTTCATAGAAAACCACCAAAACAACCACCCAGACAGGATCCGACACAACCAATGGAAGTTGATCCCTCATTATCCCGTTTTAGACAACCAACACAAACCAACAAAGTGGACCGTTTTCAAGGCAAATTCAAAACACTTACACAGGGGCAGACGATTAAAAGGCCCAATAGTAGTATCGCCAGATACACAGGACCAAAACACCAGAGGATAAACCATCTGGCTGTAGAAAACGACCCACCAAATGATGGATACCCAGCAGTAGCCGAAGAGGAATGTGAAAACATCGACGATGTCCTAGTAGAATACGATGAAATACATTTTTTAGGCATAACTACCTGCTCCCATTCATAGAAAGGAATATCGCAGGGAGAAAAATAAAACTTTTATTGACACAGGGGCTTCAAAGAATTACATCAAACCTATTAAAGAATTAAAAAACATTATTTTTGTAAATAAACCATTCTCTATAAAATCAATCCATGGTCGCAACAAAATAATCAAAAAATATATAATGCACCTTTTTAATATAAATTCAACATTTTTCTTGCTACCAAACTTAACAACGTTTGATGGAATAATTGGACTGGACCTAATAAAATAAACTGACGTCGTACTTGATCTGAGAGAAAAAAGTTAATAACTAATAGCAGTTCGAAGGAAATTAAATTTTTGAAATGTGCAGATGTTAATTTAACAAAAGATGAGGATATAGTTGTACCGCAGGAAATATTAGAAAAACTTCAGGAAATGTTAGGAAACCGTACGGGTGTATTTGCAAAGCCAAATGAAGCGCTGCCGTACAATACTAACATTATTGGTACTATCCGGACAGAAAATGAAGATCCGATATACTCAAAATTGTACCCATACCCAATGGGCGTGTCCGACTTTGTAAATACAGAAACACAAGCGTTATTACGAGACGGCATTATCCGACCATCTCGGATACCCTGTTTGGGTTGTAGATAAAAAAGGGACCGATGAACAGGGAAACACAAAAAAACGCCTAGTAATAGACAATAGATGACAAATACCCTATCCCAAACGTAGTTTTTATCTTGGCAAATTTATGAAAGGCCACATCAGATTTAAAGTCTGGTTTTCACCAGATACTACTCTCCGAAAACGACAGAGAAAAAACGGTTTTTTCAGTAGGAAATGGGCAATATGAGTTCTGTAGACTACCCTTTGGATTGAAGAATGCACCCAGCATTTTTCAGAGAGCCACTGACGAAGTGCTCAGGGAACAAATAGGGAAATCATGAAATCGTGAAACACATAGCATGGGTCTTAGACAATTTATATGAGGCCAAAATGAGAGATTCGCGCGAGAAATCTAATTATTTTAAAGAAAATGTAGAGTATTTAGGTTTCGTGGTTTCAAGCGGAGGCCTAAGAACATGCCCTAACAAAGTAGACGCAATCCGTAACTACGAACAACCGACCACACTATTTAATGTCAGGTCATTGCTCGGACTAGCTAGTTACTATAGGTGTTTTATTAAAGATTTTGCATCTATTGAAAATGGCAAGGTTAGTGCAGGACAATCAAAGAAAATCAACGTCAGGCATTTGAAAAACTTAAGAGTGTTCTCGCGTCTGAAAACGTAATGCTATTATATCCAAATTACAAAAAAAGCGTTCGACTTGACGACAGATACTTCGTCTTTTGGTTTGGGTGCAGTCTTGTCACAGGACGGAAAACCTATAACCATGATATCACGAACTTTAAAGGACAGGGAACTAATTTTGCAACCAACGAAAGGGAGTTATTAGCAATAGTATGGGCCTTAAAAAAGCCTCAGAAATTATCTATATGGCGTGAAAAATGTAAACATTTTTACTGACCATCAGCCACTTACTTTCGCCGTCTCAGATCGCAATCCAAACGCAAAAATTAAGCGCTGGAAAGCTTTCATTGACGAGCACAACTCCCAAATTTTTTAATAAGCCAGGAAAGGAGAACTACGTCGCTGACGCACTGTCCCGATAGGACATCCACGCGCTAGAGAAGGATGCCCAGTCAGATATTGCCACAATTCATAGCAAGCTATCACTCACCTACATTATTGAAAAAACAGACAAATCGGTCAACTGCTTTCGGAACCAGATAATCATAGAAGAAAGCAGAACTGCTTCGGTTAGAACGGTCATTATGTTTGGTGAAAAAACTCGACATCTCTTATATTTCTCGGATAGAGAAACACTAATACAGAGAGTATGCGATGTGGTCAAAAAAGACGTAGTCAATACAATTTTATGCGAACTACCAGTACTGGCATTTATCCAACATAAGTTAATAGAAACTTTCCCGACAACTACATTCCGTTACACCAACCGTTTGGTGACTGACATCCTAGACAAAAATTAGCAAAAAGAAATTACGGTGTCAGAAGATAACAGGGATCATAGGGCCGCTCAAGAAAACGTGAAACAGATTTTGCAAGACTATTTTTCTCAAAATGACTCATATGGCTAATGAGGTGGTCGCAAATTGTAAAATATGCCAGAAGGCAAAATACAATAGACAGAAACAGATTCTCGGAGAAACTCCCATTCCCTCGTACGCAAGCGAAATCCTACACATTGACATATATTCAACAGACAAAAAATACTTTTTAACTTGCGTAGCAAATTTTCAAAATTTTCAATTGTCCGACCAATTGCTTCCAGATCAATTGCAGACGTGCAATCCGCGATTTTACAACTTATTAATTTCTACCGGCGACCGAGAACAATATAGTGCGATAATGAGCCCTCTATAAAATCCGAAACAATTAGGTCTCTTTTAAACAACCGGTTTAACGTGGAAATCGTTAATGTACCGCCGCTTCACAGTACATCGAATGGAGAAGTGGAAAGATTCCACAGTACACTAACAGAAACAGCACGGTGTTTAAAGATCGATAGAGGTATTGGGGAAACGGTTGAATTACTACTCCTCGCGGCTATAGAATACAATAGAACAATTTACTCTGTAACAAATAAACGACCCATCGACATAATTCATTCATCAACCATAAAGCTTAACGCAGAAATTAGAGATAAAGTCTCAAATGCACAGAACATCCAACTACAAAGATTAAATAAAACTAGACAAGACAGAAATTTTCAAGTAGGAGACAAAGTTCTCGTAAAATCAAATAAGAGGTTGGGAAACAAACTTTCCAATTTGTACACCGAGGAAACCATAGAAGCAGACTTGGGGACCACAGTCTTAATAAAAGGGAGGGTGGTCCATAAGGACAATTTGAGGTAATTAAATGTTCACCATAGACACGCTAGAAGCATCAACTTATTAGGCACCGCATTAAAAATCGTAGCCGGTACTCCAGATTTCGATGACTTCGAGAAAATTAAATTCACGCAGAAAGAACTTATAGAATCAGAAAATAACAGATAAGCATTAACACAAAGACCCAGGAACAAATAAATATCCTAACAAACACAGTAAACATTTTAGTAAAAAACGCAAAAGTAGAACAGATAAATACAGAAAATGTGTATGAAAAATTGCTATCAAGAAACAGAATAATTATTTTCGAATTCGAAGACTTAATGTTGTCAATTACACTTTCGAAAATTGGAATAATCAACCCCGCAATTTTAGATTCAAATGATTTACAAAATTTAATCAATGAACATTCTACAAATGTTACTGTTACTGTGCTAATGGAAGTTGCTCAAATTAAAGTTTTATTAAATAATAATTTTTTACACTTTGTATTAAAATATCCTAAGCCGTATGTAGCTTGTAAGAAGATAATCTTGCACACTGTTGAAAAAAACGACACTATTATTAATTTTGCTGAAGACAATACTATAGCTGACTGCGGTAACAAAATCATGCCGATTGGAAACTGCAGCACCGCCCTTACAACAACATTTTGCAACTTAACCTGCGCACAGCAACTTCACTCAGGAGGCAACGCACACTGCTCGACTCGCACCAGCCACCTTGAACACCTAAGAATCATCGATGATGGCATCATCATTCTTAATGACGGAACAGCTACGATCAATGGACAACTGGTAACCGGAACGTTCTTCATTACATTCGAAGACGAGGTAAAAATAAATAACACCGTATACCAAAACTTGAAGAGCTACGTAAAGAAGTCACCAGCTTCAGCTGCATCAACAGTCCTTAACATAACGGGCCATCAAGAAATACTGAGTTTACCATACTTACAAAAATTAAATATGAAAGACATACGTTACATTGGCGAAATCGAAAAGGGACTGGAAATACGGTCTATAATATCTGGAGTGGCCACGATCGCCTGCTTGGTCACCTGCTTTACTACTTACAAGCTCTATCAAAGCGGGCAGAGACTTTCATCTAATCGGACGTGTAATTCGACGCTCCTCTTTCACACTGTGTTCTTCCGGAGTTTTACGTATTTTACCTAGCTCAGTTGTCTTGTCAGTAACCCTACAACCTACATAAATACGTATTACTTATAGACATTAAAAGTTAATGACGGTTTATTTAAATTAAAATAAAAATTGACTATTTTTCTTATTGCTCTGTTTGGTCAGTGTTTACCGCTAATCCTAAAGTTTGGTGCGGTTAGTGACACTACGCTCTTAGTGCTTTTCGCGTACATTTACACGAAGCTGTTGCTCAACGCTCACATCCGACCGCTCTCTGTACCGCTGCTGCTGCTCTGCAACGCTTACACGCTCTCTGCCCTGCTGCTGCTCTGCTGTTCAACGCTAACATCTGACCGCTCTTCACCCCGCTGCTGCTTCAACGTTTATACGGTATATGCTCCGCTGCTGTTAAGCGCTTGCAGCTGTTGCCCAACATTTCTCGCTCACGCTCGAGGCAGATACGGATGCTCATATACTACACCCGCGCTCCCCTCTTCTTCTGTGCACAGTGATCTGATAATTAACCAAAATGACCATCGCTTGCACTGCTTATAAATGCGAGTATAATGGCATTATTAGTGGCGATACCTACCTCATCTGTTCGCATGTTAAGTGTGCTGGAACTGGCTTCAACGGCCGTGTTGGGGATTTAATCTCCAAACGCGTTGGTTTTACCTGGTTCTGCACGTCTTGCCGCAAGATGACGGATGAAATGCGTACGTTCATGAGGCAAACTAGAAATGGATTTGTTGAAGTTCGTAAACTCTTCAATGCTATGAACGACAAATTCCTGGCAGTGGAATCTCAGTTTCTTGGACTTAAGATTCTTAGCGAGTCACCGAATAGAAAAATCCCAAATAATAATCTTCAACTTCATGTTTATGATTTACCAGCCACTGGCTCACACTACCCCTTCTGGACCTTCTACTGTTCCCTCGCGTGCCTCATTGGCTACGGAATCACTTGGAAATTTTCTACCGGAAGAAAACATGGCCTCTCTTGAATTACATCTGGCTCCTGTTGCTACCAACTCTGCTCCTGCATCCGCTTCTACATCTTGTGCTGTTTCCTTCTCCAACGATATGCCTGTTCCGAGAAGTAACCGTCCAAGGAATAGCGAGGCGACTTGTGATGTCTCTGGGATTCCTCTGAGAGGGGTTATTCAAAAATCCATATGCGTGACGAGACTTAATCCCGAAGCCACTGCCGAGGATGTTAGGGTCTTCCTCTGTGAGAAACTGCATGCCCCGGACAACGCTATTTCTGTACATAAGTTCATTTTTAAGCAAAAGCGCAAAATCTCTTCTTTTAAAATTCGTATCACTGATTCTTATTTCTCTAAGGCACTTGATTCTACACTTTGGCCAGTTAATACTTTAGTATCTTCAGAAAAACCAGTCTCGTGGCCCAAATTCAGCTGTTTCAAAAAACTAAGAAAAACAAATCTGTCAATTTTATACCAAAATGTGCGAAGCCTACTGGGTAAACTGTATGTTAGTAGTCTTTCTATCGACGTCGACGTCATTGCTTTAACTGAAACATGGCTAAACTGACCGCATCTCCCTGGGCGGTGGCGTGTTAAGTGCAGTTCACAACTCACTTTCATCGAAGATTTTTCCTTTTAAAAACCCTCTTTCCATTGAATTCGTTGCAGTTAAAATTAATATCAACAAGAAAGCAAGCAAACTTCGGCAAGCCGAAGTTCATATACCCTTGCAGCTATTTCAAAAACTAAATACTCTTGAAAACGTTAAAATTATGATTTTACTTGCGTGTATGTTTAAAAACATTGAAGCTATAATGATTTGCAGCCTAATTATTCGATAGTTCCTATGGCAGCTATACGATTGTTCCTATGGGAGCTATATTCTATAGTCGTCCGATTTTATGTTTCAAAAGCCATATTTCTGTCATCATTGTTAAAGGGTGTTTTAGCCTTCATAAAACGTTGGGCCAAGGGAGTTTGACGACCCATATACAACAAAGACTCTTTACATTTCCATGGTTCGCCCTATTTTGGAATACTGCGCATGTGTTTGGAGCCCTCAATATATTGATCAACAAAAATTAATCCAGTCTAAAAGCAATTTTTATTATTTGCTCTCCCACAGCTGAATTGGGACCCGGTGAGGCGTTTGCCACCTTACTCTTCAAGGTTAATGTTAATTGATCTAAAGTCTTTAAAACATCGTACAATGTGCAGCGTAGCAATTTTTTTGCATAAGCTTCTCATAGGTGAGGGGAATTCTGGCCTCCACATAAGCTATATTAACATCGCTGTTCCCTCAATATTTACTCGTACTTTTCGACCTATTCACTAGCCAATTTGTGGATCCAACTTTGCCCTTCATGAGTCCTTTCGGGTGCTTTGTTCCAATTATAATGCAGTAAACCCTGCAATATCTTTGGAAAATTCTATTGATCGGATATCATCTAAAATTTTTTGCTTTTCTTGAATCATATAATATTTAGTTAGTTTAAGTTATAGTTATTTTTAGCATATATGTGTAAGTTAGCATTTCATTGTTAACACTAAATCAATAAATATATAAGATGCCAGCGAGATCAACGTCAGCGTGACCTTCAAATTATTATTGACAGCTTTAAGAAGTCCGAAGACGCCCTTCATCTAAGTAAGGGAGGAGTTAACACAGTTTCACAGCAACACGGAAGTTCCCAAGCTGATCATGCATAACCGACTAAAATAATGCAATACCACCGACACCTACGGATGTTGCACAACGACGTCGCCAAAATCCCAAGCTTCGGTCAGCGCTATCAGCACTCTGATGCAACGGCGGCTACCCAGACCATGCATGGGCAGCCGGGTCAGCACTTCTAGGGCATAGGGCTAGCTTTCGTATAAGAAATATTGTATTTAGCAGTTAGTTGAATTTTGGAAATAACGGTCAAACCTCGCAATTAACAAGTCTTCTCAGTCGTACAGTACAGTGCGTCTTTAAATAAAACCTTAAACAGGATTTATAAATTATTAGTTTATAAAAATATATATATATATGTAAGATTGTGAAGTAACATAAGCAGAGAAGCAGCAGGATAAGCAGTATATCAGCAGAGAAGCAGCAGGATAAGTAGTACATTAGTCGAAAAGCAGAAAGCAGTAGAGCAGTAAAGCAGCAGCAGTATAGAACGCGTTAGGGATTTTTTGGATGATCGAAGAATGGGCAGTTCCAGAAGAGGAATTCAGCAGAAGCAGAAATAGAAGCAGAGACAGAGAAAAAGTGACGCCGTAGGAAAAAAACCGAAAAAGCCTACAGTCAAATATTTTGTATCTTTCTATACTAACTTTATATAATAATAATAAAAAGCAAATTGAGATTAACCATCCCAACTGACATTTGGCTCGTCCTAGTCTAGAAAGTGTAAGTGACTACGCCGTCCCGAGGTGTCTCAGACAAAGTGGAACGCGAGCTACGAACGCCGATGAGTGAGAGGGAAAAAAAGCAGGAGCCTTCCAAGATACCAGTTGTAAAAGGGAGACAGCCGTACTACACAAGGTCAGTTGCCGCAGCAGTAAAAAATCTTAGAATGACTGCTCCGAACAACGAGAAGCAGAAACTTGAAGAAGCAAGTGGTGGTCAGAATTTCAGAGCTATGACTACTGCAAGCTGTTCGATCGCCGAGATTACAAGGACCCTGAAGGATCTTGTCCAGCTCCTCGCCTTAAAAATGGAAGCGACGAGCAGAACAATACCAGTAGCTCAATTACTGCGGAAAGCTTTGCCAAAATCATTCCTGAGTTTGACGTTGAATCCATACCGGTCAAGCATTGGTTTGACAATTTTGAGCTGAATGCTGAAGCTTGTGGTCTGAACATAAATCAAATGTATGTACAGGCTCGTGCCAAGATGACGAATACAGCAAAATTGTTTTTGGATTCTACTCACGTACACCAATACAAATTGGATCATATGTATCATATGCAACAAATTGGGTCATATGTCTAAAAATTGCCGTGGATTAGCTGCCTGTGTCCAAGTTGTGCGCAGTGCGAATCGCATGAAGAAGGTCACCATTAACGGCGTCGAAGTGGAATGCCTGGTAGATACCGGAGCAAATGTTCCCGTGTTGAGAAAATTCATTTTCAACAAAATTCCTTATCTTATCTTGGAGAAAAGTGAATCGAAGCTGCGTGGTCTGGGAAAGAAGATAAAAATGCCCAATTGGACGTTTTTTTTCCGATGTCGCAGTAGACGAAGTGACGACTTCACAAAGCGTCGTTGTCATAGACGATGAAGACATTAAATATGATGCGCTGCTCGGATATGATTTCGTCTCTAAGTTCAACCTGTCATTCTCTGCGGAAGGATACAAGTTTTCTTCTCTGCAAGGGGAGAAAGCTTGTGAGGAACCAAATCAGATGAGTATTTACAATATAATAAATACAAGTGACGAAATCGATGTTCCTTCCCAGTACGCAAAGGAAGTGTCTATGCTGATAAAAAACTACAAGGCAGCGGATTTGGTAGCAGAGGTTCCAGTTAAGCTGCGAATCGTTCCAGACGGCGAGATCATCACATTTCGTCAGTCCCCGAGTCGATTCGCCATTGCCGAAGAAAATGATGTCGAGAAGCAGATCGACGAATGGTTAGCTGCTGGTGCTGGTAACCAAATAGGATGGCACGCGTCGTATATGCGTTGATTTTCGTACACTGAATTCGATGGCGCTGAGGGACTGTTTTCCCGTTCCGGTAATCGACGACGTGCTGGAAAAGCTGCAAAAAGCGAGATATTTTACAGTGATGGACTTGGAGAATGGCTTCTTCCACGTTGCTATAGAAGAGGACAGCAAGAAATACACAGCATTTATCACCGAATCAGGAAGTCAATCAGGATTTCAATAGAACCCCTTTTGGATTTAGGAACTCGACGGCTGTTTTTATTCGCTATGTAAATCACGTATTTCAAGAGCTGATGAACAAGGATGTTCTTGATTTATATATGGATGATATAATAATTCACGCCGAAACTGCAGAACATTGTTTGGAAAAGATGGCACTCGTTTTTAAAACAGCTGGAGCGTTTGTCTTAAAGAAAATAGCGAAAATGTCACTTCTTGCAGGAAAGGATTTACTTCTTGGGCCACAACATTGAAAACGGAAACCTATGGCCTGGGCAAGAGAAGATGGCAGCAGTCAGCAAATTTTCGGTGCCGAAGAATGTCAGATCAGTCCAAGCTTTCCTGGGGTTGACTGGATTTTTCGACCATTAACTGACCTGCTGCGAAAAGATGTTCGTTTTCAAATGGCTGAGCCTCAGATGAATGCATTTCAGAGTTCGAAGGATGCGCTGACAAAGGAGCCGGTTTTGAAATTGTATATCAGAGGAGCAAAAACTGAGTTACACACGGATGCATCAAAAGACGGATTTGCAGCAGTGTTAATGCAGACTCCACCCAATCCAGTATTGGAGCAAAAAGATAACCGAAGCTGAGTCGCGCCAGCACAGTTACATCTTAGAAGCAAAGGCCGTATATCTAGCGGTAAAGAAATTCAGACACTATTTGCTGGGATCGACGTTTAGGTTAATAACAGATTGCGTCGCATTCAAGCAAACCCTACAGAAGGCGGATGAGCCAAGAGCAGTAAGGCAGTGGATAATTTATCCGCAGGACTTCGAGTTTGCAGTTGAACACCGTCCTCAGATGAATGCATTTCAGAGTTTGAAGGATGCGCTGACAAAGGAGCCGGTTTTGAAATTGTATATCAGAGGAGCAAAAACTGAGTTACACACGGATGCATCAAAAGACGGATTTGCAGCAGTGTTAATGCAGTGGTCGGATGGCAGACTCCATCCAATCCAGTATTGGAGCAAAAAGACAACCGAAGCTGAGTCTCGCCAGCACAGTTACATCTTAGAAGCAAATTCAGACACTATTTGCTGGGATCGACGTTTAGGTTAATAACAGATTGCGTCGCATTCAAGCAAACCCTACAGAAGGCGGATGTGCCAAGAGCAGTAAGGCAGTGGATAATTTATCTGCAGGACTTCGAGTTTGCAGTTGAACACCGTCCAGGCGAACGACTTAAGCACGTTGACTGTCTTAGTCGTTATCCCAATCGTTTTATGCTGGTGTCTTTAGAAATCACAGCTCGAATTAAAAATGCTCAAGGAAAAGACGAAATGCTGAAGGCAATAATGGAAATTCTCGCCAGCCGTCCTTATGAGGGATACAAGATGAAAGGTGGACTTGTCTATACGGAGATAAACGGCAATGATTTACTTGTAGTCCCAAAAGTGATGGAAAAATATGTTATTGTAGACGCCCACAATTCAGGTCACTTTGCTCTTCAAAAAACTGTACATGCTGTTCAACAATCCTATTGGATTCCTCATCTGGAGCAAAAGGTACAGCAGGTT
>NW_024545783.1:0-3841 GCF_018152505.1 Drosophila elegans | reverse complement strand
TGTAAATGAAAGAATTTCATCAAAAATTTAAACGAGTATTGGAAGAAGCACAAGATTTCTTGGAAGCAGTAGCGAAAAAAGGACCACAACCAATGACAATCGAGGAATACAAGGCCTGACAAAAGAAGTCTCAACCAACTCAGGCGAAGAAGAAGAAAAAATTCAAAAGATCTAGAAAAAAGAAGCAGCGGCTTATTAATTTATCAATAGGGAAATATAAAAAAAAAATATTTAAAGTATTAGAAATAATAATATATAAATCCTCTAATAAATAAATACGAATTAGATCCAGCAGAAATAAACATTTTTAAGCTACATCAGCTTTAATCAGCTAATCTCTGCGGGAGACACTTCTGCCCCGTCTTACCATTCCGACACAAGAGAGCGCTCGCTCGATCGGTGTATGACCACCTTCCCCACGCTCCCTTCTTCTCGCTTTCGGGATTTCTAGTATATTTCTTAATTTCTAGTATTTTCTATTACTCACTAAGTATCGGCTGGCGCTGCCACTCGGGCTTGGAACTTAATATTTAATATCCATTATGCGTCGCTTACACCTATAACTTTACATACTACTAACTTAATATTTATTATTCATGAAAAGTCGCTTACACCTATAACCTTACATACTACTAACTTAATATTTATTATTCATGAAAAGTCGCTTATACCTATAACCTTACATACTACCAAAACTTGTATCGTACACCTAGGTGAGTACGTTGCAGTTTTTAAGAATATTTAATTTTTGCAATATCTGCAAGGGTATATGAAATTCGGCTTGCTGAAGTTTGCTTCCTTGCTCAAAAAAAAACTAGAAAAAAACTCTTCTTTATTACCTCGAAAAATACATCAGCTTTGCAATGCATAATCATTTTTTTGTTGCAGATAATCCGGTCACGAGTTATGATGTACACCGCAAAACCACTTTTTATACATTTTCAGTTTCAATGTAATTTTTATCTTAATTTTCCAATTCTCAGAATCCTTATAAATCTTGTACTACAATAGTAGTTGCAACTATTGAAGCGTATCAGAAAGTTATTCTGGTGCATCGCAGAAAAAAATATTTTACGACTTTTGAGAAATGGGTTTTGGCCAAGTACTTGTAAATGTGGTCGTTGGCCCCAAAGTGTACGGCAGTACATGAAGTGACGATGCACAGAAGGAGCGTGTACAGAATTGAAAACCTGCTTGGTTGGTTCGAACGTAACGAGTAATACGCCAATCGAAAGAAAAGGGCTTGCATACCAAGACTTAACGAGTTATTTGGCCCTTGGGGGTGGTTCTGTAAAATACTCCAATTTTTAAGCATAGTTAAAATTTTCTTGAATATACGCAAATGATACCTTCTCATTTTTCTTAATTTTTATAAAAAATTCTTTTTGACAGTAATAATTTAATAGTTTAGAATTACTCTTTTCATTTTTTTCAAATCGAAAACGATATCATATTTAAGCTGAAAATCACCATAACTTCAATGTTGTAAAACATAAATGTTAAATTTTTTAAAGAGTATTTAATTTTAGTAATAGCTGAAGGCATATAAACATCTTGTTCATCTTCAACCTTACCAATTTGATAATTAATGGCCAATTTTCTTAAAGTAGAAACAAAATTTTGTTGATTCTAAGGCGTTTTAAAATGCGGGAGATTTTCTAAAATTCAAGGCGATTTATTTTGAGTGTAGCAAAAATAGGTATTTTTTGAAAAACTTTTGAACGGAGCATAGGATCCAAATTAAAAAAAATGAGAAGTTTAATTTTAAAAAATGTTGTTTTTCATGATTTGATTGTTTCTATGGGAGCCATATGTTATAGTCGCCCAATTTGTGAAATTGTAAGAAACGGACGGACGGACGGACGGACGGACAGTCGGACAGTGCTAGATCGACTCTCCTTGTGATGCTGATCAGGAATATATATACTCTATGGTGTCGGAGACGTCTCCTTCACTGCGTTGCAAACTTCTTGCTGAAATTTTAAAACTCTTTGCAAGCATGTCTTTGCTCCAAAAATTTTGAGGATTTGTTTTAGAAGGACGATCGACTTGGGGATCCGAGCGGCGATCGGTCATGGGCGGCGCTCTGAATCGGCTGCCACTAATGACTCGGAGGCTGATGACGGCTGTTTCCTGGTTAAGGGAGAGGGGGGGTTGTTGCTAACAACATTTAATCAAAGCGAACCGGGTATTCAGACCCAGTCCCACAAAAGATATTCCGCGGTGGACGCCCAGGTAAGTGCATATACCAACGTGTACGCATAGCTCATCTGATCGATCCGATCAATTCTACTTGACAATCAGTCATCCATTTTAAACCCCAAACAGCGATTTTAGTGTGGATGTAAGTGCATAATTCCTTGTCGGAGTGACCCTTTACTTCCCATGGTCAGTGTGACCATTCGCTCTAGGCACGCCCGCTTTTAAATTCCAATTTAAATTCACATGTTTATTCGTTCTTAATTTGCTTTCTTTTTCATTATGACTACTTTTTCTATTATTTTAACTTCATTATTATTTATTTTCGTTGTCTGTCTCCATATTTATGTGTGATCCTTAGCGTCACTCCTTCACTGGAAAAAACCTCTTCCTTGTACGGTGAACGCCGACTGTATCGTCGACTGTTTTCCTCCAACGTTATCTGCCAGCACCCGATTTTTAGATCTAGCGTGGTGATGATCTTAGATGATTTAAAATAACAAATTGTGTCCTCCTCGATCCTTCCGTTTAGCAGTCCTTCCACTCACATTTTCCGCTCATTGCTGTTTTTTCTTGCTAGGATTACCCATGCGCTGTACGGGCTGTGTGATGGTTCTATTAATCCTAACAACTCATACACATGCTCGCTAATTATTGCCTTCTGATTTGTGTTCCGTGGTTAATAAGTTCTTCTTGTATCGTTATATCGTATCTTCTTTATGCTTTTTATGCTTCGTGAAGCTGCCATGTCCACTAACCCTTTCGCCTATACTGCTCCAATATTGAACACGGTCGTGTTCCAACGCATATGTTTTCCTGATTCCTCGGGCTCGTAGTTCTTTTCGCAGTGGCGATCAGGGCACGGCGCGGAACACGACTCGATTCGGGGAACAGGGCGGGGTCTGTTCGGCAAGTGGCCGAGGACCGACTGAGGGAACTGAGCGTGGCTGTGCATAACACCTCATCAGAGTGACCCATTCTCCCCTTGGTCAGTGTGACCATTTGCTCCTGTCCTACTTTTAAATTAAAATTTGAATTTAATTCAAATGTTTATTTTCGTATTCTAGTTGCATTCTTTGCATTTATCTTTTTAACTTAGCAAGATGAAGCTGCAATATTTTTAGTAAGTGTTTTTATTATTGTTTTTTAATTTTTAGATATTTTAAACATTTTTGCAGTAACTTATAAAAAACATTTAATGAGATTTCCTGCTTTTAAAAATGTAGTTTGATTTAGTTAGCACAGAGTTTCTTCAAAAAAATGAAATCTTCGCTGCATTGCAAATGTTTGACTGAAATTATAATACGCAGTGCAAGGGTATACAAATGTTTTTCTGCTATATGTTAATCTTGGAAGTGGAATTAAAATTTAAAAAAACAATAGAGAAAAACACGTTATTAAAATATGGGAGCTTTATCTATCCTAGGTCTTGGGCTTTGTGAAAAATAGTTTTTTATTTAAAAATCTCTTTTTTTAAATCATAAATAACTCTTATTTTACTACTGAAAAATGAAATGGAATGACTAGGTGCAATCGGATTTTTTTCAGATATTGTTTGTCTGGGTGATTTTTTGCTTACAATTTTTTTGAATAACACTTATTTTTGGTCCCTGGCCATTTCTTATAGTGATTTTTGGATTTT